>NW_019101025.1:0-48278 GCF_001856785.1 Myzus persicae
GGTGAAGCGGGGGGTATCCAGGAGCGGCCTTTTCATACTACTGACGTTCCCCCCCTAAACAAATTACCCCCGGAACCAAAAATAAAAATGTTAAACAATAATAATAATTTACAATGCAAATAAATTAGCTCAATATAATTCTATTAAATTAATATATAAATATAATTCAATAATACGTCATAATGACACTTTTGCTATTTTCCAAATGCCAATACAAATTCACTTATATAAATGTTAAAAATATTAAACACTATACAAATACAAATTATAAACATCTATACAAATATGATATAATTAAAACGTAACTTATATTTTTTATTCTGGTAGTAAAGGACATTTAAAAATTTTAAATATCATCATGTGAAAAACTTTCAAATAACTTTTTTAACCTGTCGTGTTTACCTTAATTATTACGAAAAGCTCCGGCTCTATTATTTAAAATATTTATTGATGCATTTGAGTCAGACAGTAGAGCTTCAAAAAGAACGTGAATGATGATAGTCAATAGATACTGATATCGATGTAATGAGTGTATATTTCGAGTAACACCAAAGAACTTATTTTTCAACCTATTATTTGTGTAAAAAAATATCTATGGATTCAGGTGGGAAATGTCTCTGTCCGAGGAGGGGACGTCCAAATACCTTAAAATACGTACCTACAAGTATATTACGTTAAAGTTAGAAAATTTTCCAAATATTAAATTCTTGGTTTCATAGTGGGAAATTCGTTTTTTTAAATACTCTAGATATATAAACATTTTTATGATTTTGTGTAAATTGAGGATATTATAACATTAGGTTTTTACAATTGTTACAAGTTTTACGGATTATTTTTTCTCATAGAGTACCTAATATTTTTTTGAATAATTTTACTATTTTAAATTTTTCAATTCAATTTCTGTATAATTCATTTTATATTTGCATATAATATCTGTAATTCAAACAAGAGGAAACAACTAACTCTAGTATTACAAAAGTTTAGTATACACGTATAATATAGTAATATATTATGTATTTAGGGTATGTATATCTAATAAAATGAATGGTCTGGAATATTGGACAGCGTAATCGGGAGGAGTGTATCTCCGATAAATCATCGTTGACTGTTCGATGGAAGTGTTGTGGAAGGTGTGGGGTAAATCGCTATAAATTACGACCGAGAACTGCAGACAGTTATGTTTATGGGAAGACTCCGGAAGGTGAACACATCTCGTAAGATAGAAAATACAGTTACATGTTCGAAATGTCAAATTATCAAAAACCGACGATCGAGACGTGCTGAAAAAAAATATATGGTGGGTACTCCATACATCTATAATATTGTTCAATTTTCTAACTATTATTATTTGACTCCAACTACATGTGGTAGAAGTTAGGTTGGCCCACAAAAAGTATTAAAGTAAAACAACAATAATTTATAGTTGTAGTTCAAGTCATCCTCGATTACGAGGAATAATGAAAAAATAATGTTGAAAATGTTGAAATGTTGAATATAAAAATATGTGTAATATGCAAAAATAAAATACGATTTCTAGTATCTGGCTGAAAAAATAGGTTAAGATGGATTTACTGTAAGTACTGTAGTTTGATATCTAGGTAGGTATATAGTATAAGACAGTAGATAGTACTGTATATTTTAATATGTTGTAGGCAGCATTGAATTATTGTATTTAGGTTTTTTTTAATAATGTTTCATTTATTGAAACAATGTTATTGTATTCAAATCAGATAGTAGTTTTAATCGAGTAAAGTAGTAACAAAGCAACAATATAGTATAATATAGTACACAACCTATTGTCACTACACTTTATTTATCTTAACTCGAAATACTTATACTTGTACATAATATACTAGTGGTTCAATGCTCGTTATTTGTAGGCACATCGATATTACAGAAGAATATTAAAAATAAGAATTTCTCATAACATTTCTTCTGGGTTCTTTATTGTTATAAATACGATAAAAGTTATAAAAAAACACAGTTTACCGAGAAAACGAGTATATTTCGTACGTACAAATTCTTTAAAAAGGGCATTTTACAACCAAATAATAATTATGTAAGGCCAGTAGGGTACTAAATTATTTATTTGAAAAAGTTTATACATTTAAAACTATATCAAACAAATATCACTATACTATAGTATATACAATCACAACTATTTTTTATTGTTTTTCCATTTTTAATGAAAGTACTCAATTAGAGTGCGTGGCACTCTATCACTCTTTAGTACATGATTATATATCGCCCATTTGAATTTTTAGTTTTAGTTTTTATTGCAGTTTTTGTAACAATATTATGAGAATTATGTCAGTGGTAAAAATTTGGATGAAGAACGGTATTATGTTATATTGTAATTTGTGACCGATTCGTAACAGACACTGTATCACTGACTGGAATACTGGGTATCCGTATACAAATTTATACAGCGAGAAGTTACTAAAGAAATATGCACTACTCAACAAGGACACCAACTATAAAGTAGTGACTTTCCCGTTTTTTCATATTGGAAGTTATACCAAAATTATTGGAGAACTATTAATTTCAAAAAAAATTTTTTTTTTTTAATTAGCTTGTTTTTTAAACTAAATATGATGAAACACACAAATTATCACCATTGTATTTAATTTTTAAGTTATACATAGGTACAACTTATATTGACATAATTTGTTGTACGTTAAAAATTGATATTCACTTCTCTTCGGGGGATTTTCTTAAACCTTGTATTACAATATCAAGCTTTCTTAATCACAAACATTTGTATATTTGGTCATAAACATAAAGAAAAAAAATGTTAAAAAGCCGAAATTTTAAATCTCTTCAAATAAGACAATGAGTCAAAATATTTTTTAAATTATATTATAAAAAATATGCTACAATTGATATCTACATTGACATTCATATTTGATAAAAAATGTTATCTACTATGAAATCAAGTTCAAAGTTTTAGATTTTTACTATTCTGAAAGATACAGGCAGACACACACATACACACCACTCATTTAAAACTTTTACTTTTATCGCTCATAATCTAAAAGAGTGAAAATATATTCAAAAACTTAAATTACATAATTTGGAGAAAAAAAATGTTGATAAGGTAATGGGTATTAAACATTATTTGTTTCAAGATATATAACCTTGATGTAATTGTTGATGTAATAACCCCTAGGTTTCTGGTGAACCAAATATGTTGGTGATGGTGAAACTGAAATGTTTCTGTCTCACTTGCAATATTGTAATTCGCTTGATATCAACTTGTATATTGTGTTATCAATAGTATTGTTTAATAATTAGGTAACACAATAACACAATAATCATGTATTGACTATCTGTATAGTATCTTAGTGAGACATGTTGCGTACCAGTTATAAGTACCTATCAAAAACAACAAATTGTAATGTGGTTTTTTTTTAATATGAAATACAGCAATATTAGGTAGGTAGGTACATGTCCATGAATCGTGTTTTTAACTATCTCTTTAATAGTGTTCACGTGAGTTCCATTTTTAATTTTTAAAATATCAGAATAAACTGTAGGTACAACATTAAACTAAAGATTGGGATTTCAATATAGTTTACCGTCCTCACAACAAAAGATAATTGTATCTATGTTGATTATAATATTGTATAGTTTTGATATGGAAGAAAAACACAATTCTTATAACATACACATTACTAAAAGTATATAAAACACGTAATTTATATACCTACCGACTGCCGTCCAACACCTATGATAAACAAATCGTTGTCCAACCTGTGATCAGCTGAGAAGTAAATCCTGATCGGTTTCCCTGTAACGGCAATCCTACGTCAAAAAAACGTATTGTTAGAGTGTTTGCAGTGGTTATCGTTTTTCACAGAGCAGCACATCAAAAAAAGAAGAAATTACAAATTCATGTTTAAAAAAAAAATTTTGTTTTCTCTCCTGATTAGGATTGCCATGTACCTAGTACATTTTCCTTACATACAAATCCCAGAAACGAATGTCTTAAAATATTGAGGCCTAACATTTAAGTGTAATTAAGTATATCAAAGTTAAATGGTAATTATATACTTATATGCACAAAAATTTCAAAAAATATCCCGAGGTCATGTATTTTAGTTGTATCTATTAGAGGTTAAGGTCAATCAAACATGGGCAGTTATCAAACTCCTGCATAGAAATTGTTGAGTATTGATTAATTAGCGGCTGATCGCTGAAGGTCATAAATTTGGATCCCAAAAAATCAAAACAATTTATTAATATTTAATTTCCATGTAGCAGGTCATACAATAAAGATTTATAAATGAAAATGATACAATTTTAGAAAGTCGACATAAAAATATATTATAAAAACGGTTCATTGAATAATCTGAAAAATCAAAATATAATCTTAGGTAAAAATTACTAATGATATGGTCATGGAAATATATAATTTATCAAGATATTTTTTTTTTTTAAAGTCTGTATTCTCTTTTCAAATGTTTGCTTTTAAAAAATAATATTTAAAGTTATTATTTATGAATCGTATAAAAACGTACAAAACCGAATTAATTTATTGTTTGATTTACGCGTTTATGCTACTACACGTTTGAAGTTAAAATTTTATATTTTTCCAACACATTTTGTGCTTTTAAAATCTACCTCTGTAGCTGTAAATTCCTAGCCATCATCACAACCCTTACAATTTCTGTCTACACCCCGTCGGGATGACGCATGGTTTCGCTTTGTTGTTTGTTCTGCTCGCTGTGCAACGTCTATATATAATACAGTAGTGATCCAACATGCATAGAATTCCTTTACAGGCTTAAAAATATCTCTCGACCCGCAGTCGTGCAACAGTATATTATTATATATTATGTGAACTGGGTCAGTAGTTGAAAAAGAATATACCCTGGCTGCAATTTAATCACGCACAAAAAGTACCCTGCACAGTCAAAACATAATAAATATTATAAGAGATTTCGTATACGAAACGTGAAGAAGTAATAGGTACCTATTATAGTAATGACATGCGGGTGCATTATTGATGAAAAATTTAATTTAAAAATATATTATTATTATATTATGATATGAAATGTACTCGTATGTATGACACGACATATTATCAATTATTATCAACATGTAGGTACTAGGTATATTATATACAATTGAAATTTATTTCGATTATGCCTACATTTCAGTTTTTAAAATATTCGATAACGATTGATACAAATCGTAACTATATGTTGATAAAATACTTCCAATATCATTATTTTCTTGAAAAAAAGAGTAAGTACCTAGAAGCTATAATGAATAAAATAAAATAAAAGCATAATATTTTTCAGTCAATCCATGACTGATTTTTTTTATTTCATACAGAAGTAGTCTATACTGTATGTCTGTATTATACGCATATATGTCTTACTTTTCTAAAAATATAAAGATCGATCACATGATGCTTGACTGCTTGAAAAACAACATCTCATTCCGATATGTCAAGATATAAAGTGTCCGAGTTTTTGGACCAGAAAAATGGAGTTGACATTTAAACGAACTTTATTTACACTGATATTGAACTATTAATTATCATCGCCATTTTTTTTTTATATATAAACCTACATAATATAATGGTTACTATTGGACATTAATATTATTAAAGGCAGCTCTCAATCAATATGATAACAATATCCATAAAAACAATTCAAGTGCGTTTTATAATCTTTATTTATGTTAAATGTACAATAGTTTTAAAATCAGCGAAAATGATTTAACTGTTGTACTTATAGGAATGTATTTTAGATAATATTAATTTTACACTTACTTATTGATCAAGAGTGCTAATACCTAAGAAATTATGATTACCACTTAAAAAATAATTTTATTTACATTTAAATCAAATTCTTATATTATATAATTTTAATCTATTGAAATAGAGAAACGTAACATTAATATTATCGCAAAAGACTGTATTATGACTTATGCGTAAAGGTAGAAAATATATTATGAATAAGTTTCAACAATTTTGTTTACTAATTGTACGTACATTTATTTATAGTTTTTAACAAGGTGACTAAGTAATTAAGTAAGTACTACTAGTTATTTGAGAATTAATACATCGTAGTTCTTATAACATTTTTAAAAATTAAACTTATCATTAACTTATTTAAGCTATTAAAAATTTCTGTAATACTGAATTCAATAATTTATTTCATAACTAATTTGATAAAAATGTACAAATCAGTTTTTATCATTTTGTGCATAGACAGTGTCCACGTGTACCTACTATTATTATAGATATTGATATATCTATGGGTTTAATCTTTGACTATTTGATGAATCATTTATTATTATCACATATATTGAATATAGTAACAACGCATATATTTCAATGCATGTAAATAATCATCTAACAAATGAGAAAAATTTCATAATGCTAATTAATTATGATACACAACTAATCTACATCAAATAACAAATGTCTATTTATAACTTGTAATCATAATTCATAATATATCAAAACACGAACATGTCTTATTACGTATAATGTATAAATTATAGTTACATGGCGTAAAAAAAAAATTAATTATAGTTTAATAGAATGGAATTTCGCCGATTAAACTGAAAAAAAACGAACGCATTATTTGTATCTATAATGTATATGTATGAAATTCACTTAATTTACATTAAACAAAATCGTTTCCATCGTATTCAGTAATAAAAAACACCCGATATTTTGTACCCCTGATAGTGCTAGAATTCCGATTTAGTACGTCATTGCCTGGAAGTTAGGACGATGTCTTACTTTGATCGGATCAAACACAAAAAATAAACGATAGGAGGGATACCGCGGTACGGACTTTAATTGTGGGTCTGTCTATTATAAACCAAATAGATATCTACCCAAAACCAATAAAACCGTAAGGCTTGATTAAGAATAAATAATATGTGCACCATTTATTTACCTACATTTTGTATGTTATATCGCATTGATTTCCACGCCAAAATTATCACGTAATTATAACCAAAAGACTTTGTCGATTTACTAATTATTTTCTGATTAGCTTAGACTGTACGGAAGATTCAATATTATACAGAGTACAATATTATATACACCATGTAAACCCAAAAACTACACAATTATAGCAAAGAAATACAGAAATGTTCTACTCCACCAGCTTATGTATTTTGATGTATTACAATAATAAATACCATGGTTCATTTGTGCGAGCTTCAGAGAGAAAATCCAAACGACGACAAAGAAACTAGATGTATAATAATGCACATTATATGTATTGAATTAAGTAACGTATGTTTGCAAATTGTGAATATACATATATAGCATACATATTGTGGCTTGTAATACCTACGACGTAGTTTGTACGTACCTCAGGGAATTGTTTCACTTAAACCTGAAGCGACGTAGAATTTAAATAACTTGCTTTTTTTCTTTCTATCTACGTAATTTCTTATTGTGATATTACGTTTTTATATTTATATCATATGTGTATAATAGTATACTGCAGTTATCTTCCTACTGCCAACACTGGACGAATAAATAAATTATATATTATTATTACCGATCGACTACATATTTTATACGATTTGTACATGATATGTAATATACGTACATACAGGTCAAGTTACAGTGAATGACAATTCAAATTTTTTATCGCAATATGGCTTAGGTATTAAAATGTATAGTTACTTTTATCATATCTCCTTAAAGGTCAATATTATAATCGAGAAAAGCCACTTATCTCAAAGTCAAATCTCGAACCCATACATTATTGATTTAGGCGTATATTAAAATTATGTTTAAAATTAAAACCCTATAACAGTTATGGCAATATACACTCGTAAAATTATAATAGTTAAAAATAAACAAATTTTTAATGATAATATAAACTTGATCACATGATACCAACTGGGTACCTGATGGTCAAGGCTGAACTTAAATAATGCTCACTATGCAATCATACGAATGACAGTTAAGCACATCGTAGTTCACTGTACGAATTTTACAGGGGCCAGCACATGACACAAAATGTATATGAATAATTTAAAATCCAAATAAACTAATATGGTATTTCACAAAAACTAAAATGTATAAAAAATTAATGTAATATAAATAATTGCATGCAAATGCAATAAATTATCCCTTTAAGTTGATGCTCAAAAACAGTAATAATGCACAAAAAAATGCACGAGGGATGGTAAACCCATGCCACGTGAAAAATTGAAATGCTTATTATATTTTATTTTATTTTTAATAAAAAATAATGAGATCGTCATTTATTTTTTTATTTATATATTTTATTTCATAATTGAATAAAGAGGAGGAAAACAATCAGGCAATCATTGGCTAAAGTTGGGAAAATGTGCTATCCTTAGTCTAGACATTATCAACTTATTATGGTTGTAGTGGTTAATTTTAGATTATAAGTGGAGCGATAAATGTATTGGGTTTACCATGATTTGTATATTTTTGTGTCTGTATACACGAAAAGTAGTAGAAAAATTCTTTAATTTTCAACTTTGAGGGTGGTTTTTGATAGAAAATTAAATCTAGTTGTTACTATCAAGAGATCAAAATTAAAAATTCCCAGGACTTTTCATAATAATTAGGAAAAAATAAATTAAGCAAACTAAAAATAAGGTAATAAACACATATTTCATACACGCTATATATATGACATTTTCAAATTCAATGGCTCCGAAAAAAATTGATTCAAGTTACTGTATTACTATTTGTAAAATAAATTACTTTAATAACAACATAAAATTATATTTCGTAATTTAAGCTGACAGATCGTTTAAGTTCATGATCATTTTTCGTATAGGTATACATTGATATAATACTATTGAATTAAAATTTAAAACACCCATTTTAGTGACCCACACTACACCAAATGTACAGCAAAACAGTAACCACTTGCCCACCTTTTTTAATTTGATTAGATCGATGTAAATCAATCACGTAATAGTTTATTATAATTGGCCACCATTATCAAAAAATATAGTAAAGTATACTGTAGTATACGATTAATTGATTGACTTAATTACAACAGACGAAAATACAAGCCAATGAACTTAACTATGTATTTAGTTAGGAACCTTCAGTAACCAAAGCGTAAGGTACGATAAGATTAGGATTAAAATATCATATAATTATAAAGGAAATAGCAGCCTGTATGACGTTAATTTTAACCTATATATTCTATTTTAATGTTAATGACGTTGAAGGTAAACAATATGTTCGTTAAAGACTGAATTGAAAATAATGAAACTAAATTAATGATTTACAAAAGTCATCGATAAAAGATATTCAAGAAATTGACGGTACAAATTATAGTTACCAATTCACATACAAATCAATATACATATTATTACTTTTTTTAAGCTATTTCAATAAATATACTTTTAGAAATAAAACGGTAATATTATTTTAATTAATGCACGTGCTTACCACTCTGCTGTGCATTAGATGTAGTGACCCATTGTAATGTATGTGTTAAATTTTAATTCAATGATATTATTTGGTTGTATACGAAATACGATTTTGAGAGCAGATGGTCTGTCAGCCTACGAGTATATTACTAAATATAATTTATGATATTATTGAAATAATTTATTTTACTATAAGTTATACGTAATACAAATAGTAAGTTATGTCCATAAACATTGCATTAGCAAATGCATGTGTGTATAAAATATAATAATACCTATACCTACTTATATACTTTAAAAATTTCAAGTATCCGTGAATAATATGTTTAAATTACAACAAAATAACGGAGATTGTTCTTTCATTTGAATATTTAATTTTTTTTTTTAATTTGAACTTATATCTATAAAAAAAACTGTTTGTATACATATATTTTAATTTATTTGGTGACAGTAAGCACTACTAATGAGAAGCCTTATATTTAAAAAAGATTTTGATAAGATTTTATCCATAATCCATACACCTTATTATGCTTATAATATATTGTCTTTTTCAGTTATTGGGAGTTTTGAAAACTTCAAGGTTTTTATTGTTGAGTTTTTTAGAAATATTTGAAAATTATCTAAAGAAAAAAAAGCCTTGAGTTAAACATTAAACTAAGTATTATAGTATATAGTCATAGTTCAAATTAACGTTACAATAAGAGAACGTTTAAAACTGCACGTGATTGACACTCATAAAGACTTTAACAGCTCTATACAGTCTTGAACTTGAATGTTTGCGACCATGTGTTCGTATAATATATATTATGTAAAGATACAGTACCTTAAGTCGTAAAATAGTTGTAACAACACTTATTAGGTAGTTACTTATTACCTTTATTGAAGTAATATATCAATTAATTTAGTTCCACAGTTCTCTATGTATAGGTACACAAATACAAATACAAAATACTTATTAATTACAGCTTCTGTAAATGAAAAAAAAAACATTAAAATTTAAAGCGCGTAGCATACAAATATATTTTTTTCCACATTAGCTATAATAATTGGCATCATAATTAGTACTTGTGTGTGTGGTTGCATTACATTTTTATACGTGCATGGTACACTAAACTCCTACGTAACGTCACGATTATAAAATGTGAAATGTAAACTACGAATAAAATGTCATATAATATTACATCTATTGCTCTTTCCTATGTATACAAATAAGTGATTGCACATTATATTAAATTATGTAGTATGAAACTATAAAAAACTATAAATACTGCAAGTCACACTACATTGATAGTTATAATATATAGTTTACAATAATTTAAATAGTTTAAGAATTTCATTGTAAAACAAATTATACATATATCCAGGACTCGGTGTATCAGATACGAGCTTACCGCGGTTAGTATACGAATCAAATCTTATTACTGTAATTAACTATGTATTAATATGTTGCTGAAATAAGTAAAAGTGAATTTCTGTGATTTTAAATTGTTATTAAAACATGAAAAATTAGTCCAAAATAATTAGAGGTATCGTGATATTGAGCCTTCGGTGAAATATTATGTAACAAAAAAAAACGATTACAGATAGAAAAGAAACAAACATTTATAAATTATAAGTTAATAATATTACGCTGTTACTTCGTAATAGTTATTTGTCGTGTAAATTGTTGATAAGATTATTGTGTCCAGCTTCAGACACTGACACTATTTCAAGTTAAACGTATTTGTTGTGTTTTCTGTCTTCACTGGCGAAACGCAAAATACAACGCACCAGTTTATTGAACCTTATACAAATATAAAAAGATCTATTTTGACGAGACTTCATCTTAATAAATGACTTTGAGAGTTTTATTGATATTTCAATATTTTTAGCGTACATTTTATTAATTGATATCGTAGTAGGAACTTAAAAACACCCAATAACAGGAAACGTGATAAATGATTGCCTAACTTATACGCACGACCGATTTGGTTCATTTTAAATAACCTCCGATAAATAATATTATTGTTCTGTGTCGATTTCGATACAATAACACCATACAGGATTACAATATTTGTTATTCAAAATTACAAGTGCAACTAACTTTTTATATTATCAAGTGATTCGCAACATTACATGGTTAAGTTGAACATAATATTACATAGAAGATTTTATTTTTTTGACAGATGGATTTATCATTGTGTTAGACTAAATTCATAAATGTTGTCAGTCCTTTTTAATCTGTTTCAACCTCAAATTATATTATAAAACAACGTACCTACTATTTTAACATTCATATGCAAATATATGCTATTGACCATATCTTATACTAGACTTACCGGTATCAAATAATACGTATGATAGTAAGTTGTTAACATAATGAAACACAAACATAATGACGGATAATATACAATATACAAAAAAAAAAAATATTATGTAGGTGTATCAATAATAAAATCTTTTTGTAACACGGCGCTATAGATAGGCAATTTAGGTACACTGCAATCGGAGTGGGAACATTCATTTATCCAGTAAATTATTAAAAACAGATAAGCTCCAAAATCTTGGAAGACGTCATCGTTTTTGTTTATTTTTATTGAAGCACATTTTGCTAATTCTCAGTCCTGAAATTTAATTGTTAACGTTGCTTAATTATTGCTATTAGACACCAGACCAATCACCAAACCGCTAAAAAAATATGTACACAAAATATGTATATTAAAAATATCCACAACAAATACAAATAAGTTTTTATTAAAAAAAAAATTGAGATTCAGCAATAGTATATAAACAAATTTTGCTTGGCAAGCAATTTGAAATTAATATATATTTAAATAATATACCTATATAATATATATATTTATAAATACAACTAAATTCGTCAAGGCTAAAAACTCAAGCCCTGTACTGAAAAAGCTAAACGTTATTACAAAAATAAGTTTCTATTAAAAAATATATGTAGGTATATAATATAATATAATATCTAAAATTATGACTTATTATTATATTTATTACTATTATAAAACCAATAAAAGTATAATATGAATCGATGACTGGGCTTAAAAAAATGTAAAAAACAAAACAATAGTAATAATAATATAAACAACAATAGCACAACGATAACAGGATTGATGACGGTGACTATACCTATAAAATGGGAGGTGGTGGTTTTGGTAGTCACGCCAGGAAGTCGGTATTTATCTGTAAAGTGTGTTGGTAAAGTTTTGTGAGATGAATAAAACACGGCAGTGTGAGGAAGAGAGTGAAAACTGGCCTAAACTGCTTACACGACTATCATTATTCAATATTTCAAAAACTCAAAAAACAAAAACAAATAATTTAAAAACAACAAAATATTATACGAGTACATCGGGAAATTACAAAAGCGGCGCGTGGGAGTAGTGATGATAATATATCATGATATTATAACAACGTAATAATCATAAAACGTGCAGCGGTGGTCAGCCCAGCAGACCTCTGGTCTCGTCGGCGTAGCTGTTGCCAATATGGCTGCCAATGACCAGTTCGCTCTCCTTCCGGTTCCACGTGCCCAACCGATTCTTGTAGCTGCTACACGCGATTATGCCATCCATGCCGGGTGGCCTTTCCGGGGGCACTGGGCACGTGAGCGCTGACGTCATGAGCCCGTTGTACCCTCCACCGTTCTCCGTCACAGACTTGACCAGTGGATCCATCAAGTTATCTAGACTGTGCACGTCCTTGACCAGCCTCGGCGGCCGGGAGAAAATCAAAAACAGCGCTACGGCAACACCCTGCGAAGGAGAAGAAGGAGAGATGAAAATGAGAAAAACAACAGGAAATAACCGTAAATGTATTTAATTTTTTTACGCCAATGTCGAAAATGAAATTACGGCATAATAACCATCACAGCAATATTGGTAAACTAATGAAAAAGAAAAAGGTCTTAGCAGAATGTAACCTAACCACTATTTTTGAAACTTAGGTGCAGTTTACTTCCACATGTTTTTTTTTTTTTTTTATTAAAACCAAGTCTATTATATTCTAAATAATGAATTCCATATTACATCATTTAAATGCCTATACTTTAGCCATCAACGACAGCCTTTACTCGTGTATACTGTATTGAGTACTAATAATGCAGTAATAGTCAAAGACCCTGTAACTTTGATTAACCTAATAATTAAATTATCAACTTCATTACATGAGTTTTCAAAATAATAACTTATTAAATAGTTATTTAAAATTCATCGGTATGATTACAAATAAATGTAATTATCAGAAATTACAAATTACAAATTAAGTATAACATTTTGACATGCATTACTTGGTTTGAGTTCAATTAATTTAATAATATTATATTATGCTAGTGAATACAATATAGTGTCGCTTAAAAATAGAAGAACATTGCATGACGTATCTTGTTTTTATAAACTTCTAAACTTCCAAATAATTTGTCCAGAACTCCTTAGCCAAATGCTTCTAAGCGTTCCTCAAACTAAAAGCCGTGTATCAAAAACGTTTTATGTTCCTACTTATCGTAATAAATATAATTCCTTGCTCAATTCCTTGCCTTAGAATGGTATGATTATTATTCGGGGAATGATTGAATAAATAGCTTACAATTAATAGATGGCGAATAATAGACGAGATTATAAACGTAGGTCTATTCACGTAATACTCACACTCGGATACGCTACTTTTATAAGTACAAAATTTAGAATTTTTTTATAGCTGTGAGGTTCAACTACACTGATCGATATATATATATATATAATATTTGATCACCAATACAAAATATAAACAAAGTGATTCACCATTAAATGCTTTAAGACTATAATATTTTAAAATATTTAAGTTTTTTTTATTATATTTAAGGATTATTCAATGGAGAACTGCCACTGTCTAACTGTTAACTGTTTAAAAGATAATTTTTGAAAATTATAATGTATCTTATTAGGTAATATACAATCCATAATTCGAACGAGTAATAAAGTTATTAAATTAATTTAACATTAATTTATTTACAAAGATAATATTCCTACATAGTGGTTTCCAGTAGAATATCAAATATATATTATACTAGCTGTAATGTCCGACGTTTCCATGCCGAACATTTGATTTTTTTTTAATATATTCATAAAAAAGTGTATGCCACATTTTTACTAATTATAATAGTAGGTTATGTAATAATTAATATGTAATCAATGGCAACGATTTAAATAAACAAAAATAATAATGGTTTTGTGTGAGCTGAAAAAAATGCACGTGGGAGCGATCCTTTAGCTACCTACAGGGGTTAAAAAAAATGTTAAAACATTCTCCGTGTTACACTCTATCGTTTAAAAACCCACCTCATGACTATCCAATGAGTAGTACCCGAGATCATTGAGATCAAAATTCTCATTTTCACATTTATATACGAGTACATAGTCATATAGATTTAATCTAAAATAAATATGTTTGTATCATGTCAAAATGAAATATTAAATAATATAAAAATCTAAGTATTTGAAAACGTCTCTAATTATAATTAAAAAATACAAAAATCAGAATTGTACGAATGGAATGTTAAAGAATAATAGGGAATTATGCTCGATTGCAGATGAATCACACTGTATATAAGTTAACTTCTCCGTGCTGTAATCATATTGATGTACCTGACTCTCAAATTTTTATTGGATCGCCTTTCTATTTAAAAAATCGAGATTCACGAATGACTGCGCCATGCTTTCTAACAGCATCTTGGTGTAATCGTTGATATCATGCGGAAATTAGTGTGTCAATGTGACCTGACTAACATTATATTATTATTATACAGTTAGGGTATTAGACTTTTTTACGACGCACCATCAATCAAGCTGCATTAACCAAGCTGCAGGTTGAGATCCTCGAGGCAAGGTATTTATTTCGATACAATACTCTAACAACTGTACGTCACACAATGTTTATGGTATCATAAGAAAATTTGTTTTATCGTCCAGAGCCAATCGTTTTTCGGTGACTGTTCTTTTAGTATCCGGACAAAAGAAAAAAATTGATATACCAATTAGTAGACTAACGACAATATCTGAGGTTATAACTTATAAGTTATGAAGTATAGAATTCTTATTGCCGGATCGAAATCAGTGAAACGGATGCAAATTCCTTGGCCTTGAGTGCAACAAAACGGTATACATAAATTCCTATATTATTTATCTAAATATTTTATCACAATGTCAGATAATAAAATAATTAGCTATTTTATTTTTGTATTCGTACAGAAAGAATTAATAGTATGGTATTAATTCTTTCTTAACATTTTTGTGTAAAATATATTGTAATTCGTATTGTTTATATAAGTAAGGTTTTTTTAAGTCATTAAAAATTAATATGACTTTATGATAAAAGCCACTTCCTTTTTTTATTTTTCTTACTTTTTATTTAGTGTGTATTTACAATGTTTTTTTTTTATCTCTTAACTGGAATAAACACTCAGTTAATTTACTTGGTACCTAGTTTATGGTTTGAAGTCAATTCACCTAACAGCCTTAGTAATAATTATTGTAACAATATACATTTTAATAGCCATACATCCAATAGGCTATATGTAACTCCCTCGTCCTCCTAATCTTATCATTACTCACATTTAATTCGCAATACGCTAGCTTAAAAAAAATCTATTTTAACTTTTAATAGTATTATAGTTAATCGACGTTAATGACCGTTTAATAACTTATGTTTTCGAATAACAGTTTAATGAATACAACTGAGAAAACTGATAATGTTATGATTTTAATTAACAAAACTAGTTATAAACAAAAATACATGAATGGTAGTAAGTTTGTAAATAAATGTTATCAAAAGTATAAAAAGTTTTTTTAAGTTTTTTCTTTTGATGTATTATCATCAACTATTTATAAAATTAAAATTGATCAGTATCTCTCGCCAGAAACATAAATCAACAAATTGAACAATTGAAAAATATTGTTATTCCAAGCAGTTTTTTCATTGATTAATTTTATATTACGAGAGCCTTTTATTTAGTTTTCGTCATATTGATCAAAGTTTTTAGTAAAAAATGTGAGTAAACGTTATAAATTTGATCTGCTTTAACAGCGTCCATCGAAATTGTACATACAATTATTCAAAACTAAATTGTATCCTTCATAGTTTTTTTCTTTATGGTTATTTTATTATTGAACGTAAATCGCAGAATCCGAGTCGTCAATTATTTCCTTAATTTTTCAAGATTAATATTAATTTTACTCATATGGGTCGCAAATGTAAATCATACATAAATATAAGACCCAGGATTTCGTTTATCTGTACATATTTTGTTTTATAAGTTTTTGATGATAAAATATTATGGATAACAAGAAATATCTATACCATTCTATTATACCTAATACATACCTTATACCAATTATACCTTAAACATATTGTAATGAAGTACTAAATAACCCACGCTAAATATTTTTATTTTTTTACTCACCACAACAGCAGATAAGACGATAACGAATAAAGTAGCTGCGCCGAATCCTACGATATCGTACAGCACACCAGCAATGGAAGGACCGATAAAAGCTCCGAGTGCAAAAGTGGAAGTCCAAAGTCCCGATATCAGACCGTAAGTTTCAAGGTTGTTTGCGAACCCGTGCTGACTGGAAAATCAAACAAATTATAATTTTAATAATACGAAAAAAAAATTTAAAAAATAACAGGAATTATTGTAACTCACTCACTAAGATTTTAATATTAAATTTAATGTTGGTTAATTTAATAATGTATTATATCAGTGTTGATTATTAAAACACAAAAAACTGTCAGTACCTATCTATCAGCAAAATGTCTTATGTATGTTCACACATTTATGCATCTCACATTATCATTCGAATTTGCATACAGAACCGTTATCGTATAATGGTGTGAGACATTTTTTACAGGATCAAAACACTTTTTAGAATTGGAAATAATCGATTTAAATCCCCCACCCGTAGTTTTTGGCTAACTGTTATTTACAGTCAAAATTATATACATATACAAACATAAAAACATAAAGTTTAAATAAGGAAAGTTTTGTATACATGAGCATGTAAATCAATAATTCTAATGTCACATTCAATTTAAAAGTAACGAACGGCTTATGTGATTTATTTTGAGATTACTGAAAAAAAATCTTACATGGCGGTCCGCAGAGCGTCGGTGAACGATGCAACAAGTTGTGCGCCGATTCCCATGCCGTGCATCACTAGTCCTAGTATGGTGACGGAAAATTCCCTGGAGATTTTCGAAAACACAGTCAACAGTCAATTATTTTTCAAACGTAATAATATTATTATAACATTAATTATAACTTAATATGTAGCACAGACATTTTTTTCATATTCAAAAATCACTTGCGCTTCACAACGAACACCCGTTGGATACTTACGTCGGTCTGTCAAGGAATGGCACCGGGCCGATAAGACTGAATCCGATCATGAGTATGATGCAACCCAGCAACGTGACGACCTTGGCAGGCAGCACTTTGTCGCACAGCCAACCCCACCAGGGCGCTGTCAATGCATAAGTCCCACCATTTATGACGAACATCAGCCCCAAGACCATTGGAGACAATTTGAACTGAAAAAAGAACAAAATAAATCAGAAATAACAGCGATGTAATTGTGCCAGCGGTCGTACTTGTCTGAGATGTGGTTCCAAGGTGGCCGACAAGAACCCGATGCTCATAGACGTCACGATAATACTAGCGGCCGCTAACATTATGCCAGGAATTTTCAATACTTTCAACAGACTAGCTGTAAATAAGTGAATAATTCAGTCATTAAAACACCATTTTAATTAAATGTTCATCTTAAAAATAAAATTATAATATTCCCGTAATAAGCAAACGTATTTTTTAAATTAATGCTTTAGAATAACTTGATATTATAATCAAATGTTTTAAAGTTTAAAAAAGATTTTAAATTTTATAAACCATAATATTTTTCAAATTAAAAATTACCATCACTAGTGACGTCATTTCTACGATTCGGGTGGTCGGGTAACACAAACGCAGTCATGATAGCCGAAAGGAAAAGCGTAGAGCCCAAAACTAAAAATGGAGTTACAAAGCCTCCGACCTAAAAAAAACAAATTTATTAGTATGACATTTTTTGCAATTTCATAATATTATAAAGATTGTATTCTGACTTGATACAAAGCTCCGCCAACGGTTGGTCCAACAATCAGCCCAAGTCCAAAAAATGTCTCAAGAGAAGCCTACAATTATTACATTTATATACAACATAATGTAATGCACGCATTCAATTCTAAAAAATTAATTATATATTTTGTTTCTTACAAATGTGGTAGCCACATTGTCCGGAAACTCCATAGCAATGATGGCAAAACTGGCTGTCAAAAATGCCGCATTTCCCATCGCTTCGACGATACGTATGACGAATGATAATATGATGAATAGATAATGGCCTTCCACCCTGTCCAAAAATCTGGTACCAAACAGTAAAAAAAAGCTCTGATTTTAATGAATTCATTAGGTTTTACGTCATCAAATTCAGAGTATTGATTTAATATCCCGAATCATTAATTTAATAATATGCACAAAGCACAAACAATAAACGCACGTATGTGTCCGCTAAAAAACAGTGAAATGAAATTTTTTGATAAAATAAAATGTAAAACTGTGTTTTATTTTATTGTGTCTCGTTAATCGAACATAAGTTATGAACAATAATACTTATAATACATTAATTAATATCCAGTCATTAATAATTCAAACATTTATTTTTAATATTTGTCTCATTTTTATTTTTAATCTAGTATTCGTGACTCTCGTATACAATATACATTAAAGTACTTCAAAGTAAAAATATCTACACAACAAGTTGTTATTAAACAGCGGAAATTTAGTTTTAATCTTTCACTTAAATAATCTATTACTTCTAAAAAAAAATCAAATGTGTGTAATCTTAACTTTAACAAGCTCAGATTTCATTTTTAAATAAAAAAAACCAGGGAAGTCGATCTGCTATAATGTAGGTGTCTAGTATATTTTTTATTTGTATTTTTGGTCGACATTGTAGTTACAAAACAAAAAAATTCTGCTCGAAGATAGACTGTCGAGTCAGCCTATAACTTTGGGTGTCCATAAATTGAGCCACAATTAATATTTTTTCCGAAAGGAGTACGGTAACTAAACCACAACTTAACTGTTTTTCTGAACTTCCTTATACTTGTTGGGGTAAAATTGTTTTTGGCTCAATAATAATGTTATAATTACTATAAATTTTAATTTATTTGTATAATTCTGTATATATGTATTTTCATTTAATTTAATAATTTTATAGCCTTTTTAAATGAATAAATATGTGACCTACATTAAATATAATTTATTTAAGTAATTTTGATTAAGTTATAAATATATGGCCCAATTTGAAGTACACGATTAAGCATTTCATCTTTTTGTTGAGATCCAATACTAAGGTAAAATATAAAAATAATTTGAATATGAAGCTGGTAGATAAAATGTGGCCCGACCGTCAATTATTTTATAATGCTTTTAATAATAGGTACTTCAAGTTTAACTAATTCTTGCCAAAAACAAATTGATTTATATTAAATTATGCGATTTCATATACCTATGAATATTAATAACTGTTATTTATTTACTTGTAAGTCAGTAGTCAATACCAACCAACCGTAGAACGATGTGAACTGCTTCATGAGATATATAGCATAAAATCAAATAAATTTGTTTATGGAAAAAGTGAAAAAATATTTTCAAATGTCTATAAATATCTAGGGTCAAAGCATTTTGAATTAGGTATGTATAGAAAATGCTATTATAAATATTTGATAAAAATATCAAGTCTACATAATTATTCAATTTTGAATTACAACACAAAAAAATGTAGTTAAAAATTGGTTTTGCCTAGTTTTTCTTTTTTTCTTTCTTGATTTTTTTGTAAAGTAGGTATTACACCAAATATCAACAATATAAAATTTTCTACCAACCACTATCAAAGTTTATGGTTGAAGTATATGACTGCCTACTAAAGGTGGTTTAAGACGCAAAATTGATTTTTAAAAACACTTTAATGTAAGACTAATAGATTCATTACTCCACTCAAAATCGTACTATTCATATAATCAAGAAAACAATAAAATAAATTATGAAAAAACTGTAATATTTTTGTAAAAGTAATTTTTGAAACCTTTTTTAATCACCACCTTTCCTTTAACGGTTTGTTTCGTTGTAATTAAAAAAAAAATAAATCCTTTGGCCATTACGTATGTTATAATTTTCTACACACAATAGACATGTTTTACTATTTATAACACGAACCTGTTTATATCGTTCTACTGTTGTACATAGGTATTGACTTTATAAGTTAGGTAATAATAATAATCATTGGTTATAACTTATAATTTATAATAGTACCTATTTATAATCAATGCAATAATAAACAATAATAAAATTGTATGATGAAATTGTTTAATAATATTTGCGATATTTTTAGCGAAATTCGGTTGAACCTACAATATAACTATTATTATTATAAATTAAGGGGATTGGTGGCGATCAGTTATTGTAGCCAAAACATACCAATTATTTGTCCATCATACTTAACGACCTATTTGAATGCAATAATACTCTTTAAAACTGATTTGAAATTGTTTTTATGTCTACTTAAGATCGACCAGTACACTTTTCCTAATTTGGCCCTCCGATTCCTATACATTTAATTTAATTAAAATCAGAAATCTTGCAGAGATAATAACTAATTTAGATCAGTTTCTCAAATGTATAGCGTTATTTTTTGGGATGGACAAAAAGTACATACAAATTAGCACAAATTGTTTACGCAACGCCGATATGGTGACATCTATACATGTGCGTGCGGAAGCGCTCAGTTATTTCTTCTACACAGTCACATACACTAATGAATAATGATCACTTACACATTAACAAGACCCATAAACATGCCATTTAAAAATTGCCTACTTTGAACTCCTTAAAAACTATTTTGTCCTCCACCATTTCCCTTAATTATAAAATATCAATAAAAATAGAGACTGACACTGGGCTCAGAATCGTTTTTCCTATTTAACACAACATCCATTACAGTGAGCTATATTTACCCAACTACGAAGTACACTTAAAAGTCAAAACCTACTATACAGCATAATGACTCCCCTGGTTTTTTTTCGATATTTTACTAAGGTATTCGGTAAATATTATATTTATTATAGCTGGTTGTAATTTTTTACTTACCCAAATAAAATGGCACATACTCCTGTAGTGAATATTCCTCCATTGAACAGATTTTTGGGACCAATCCTATTCAACTGAAACATTTAAAATTTTTTTTTTAAATCTGCAAAATTTTAAACTTCTTTAACTCACGTGTTTTCCATAAACGGGACTGATTAAAAACACGACCAGTTCAAAAACACCAAACACCAAACCATATTCTGTTGCAGTGGCTCCTTTCTTTTCAGCCTAAATTTAATATAAAATTGAACATATTTTTCATAAATATGTAATATTATTGTTTAATGTATATTGATCATTTTTATTTTTATATTTTATAAAAGTTTTAATTAAAACATTAACTGACTCGAATTTTCATATGTAACTTTTAAAAGAATATTATATCTAAAACGAAATATGTGCACTTAAAAATATGTATAAATATAATTTAGTATACATAGTGTTTGCGTATTATTATAATAAAACAAATATGCATTATGCATGTAAATTATATTTACGTTAGTGCAGAATCGTGTATTCGTGTATATATATGTTTATGTAAACATGACTTAAATGTTTTACGGAATTTTATAATCTTTCACGTTTCTTATACTATGAAATAAATGATATATTTGTTGGTTTAAATGCATTTAATGATTATTAGACTACAGCATTATCTGATTATCATATTAATGAATGCGTATATGTAGTACCTATCTATTAAAAATTCAAGAAATCAAAAAACTATTAACCATGCACAACTGTAATCGTAAATACTGTTTCCAAATTGAATGCATAGACTTTTGTAGTATTTACAAACAAAATACTAAATAGTGTCGAGGTTACCAGTAATCAAAAAAACCAAAGTGTTATGAAAACTTTGGACTTGAGAATAGCATAGTATAATAATGTAAAGGCTTTGTATTTAGGTCGAGATTGTAAATCGGAACACTTTTTACATATGCGCACCTTTATTTGTATTTGTAGGACAATGGCTACGTGACCTATTATATTATATTATATTATAATATTTAATAATATATAATATCACGCGAAGGAGTGCCGGCCCAATTTCTTTTAGCAACTATGACCAAATGCTTATCAAATGATGAAAAAAACTTAACACACCCATAAAAATGTGGCCAAAAATAGGATGGATAATTGAAACGGAGATTAACAATATATTATATTGTAGTTGTTCAGTTGTTATATACATATATCTCAGAGTTGTACACTAGTAGATACATGAGGTGAGCCACGTAAGAGAATTTTAACGGTCTTATGTCAGATAACTTAGTAACTTAACCTAGCTATTATATAATTAGATGCTGCACACATTTTGGGTAGGAGATTTAAACTTTTATTTTCTTTAAATCAATTAATATTGGTCACACAAAACCATACATTTAAAAAAAAAAGTGCACATTTTATCAGTAATATAATACTGATAAGCAATACATCCCCCCGCCCACCAACACCAGTACACCACACATACCCTGCGATCGCTAAAGATGTGTGAAGGGTTGACTGACATATTATTATGTTTGACATTAAACGGGGTCCTCGCGGCTATAAACCGACTCAAGTTTTACAACTTTACAAGACAGTAAATTTCCAATGATCCCATTTTTGCGTATAAAACGACACGTAGAAGACATTACAAAAGTCTGTGATACTGAACGCGTTTCTTTACCTAGGTAATATAGAATGTTTAGATGCTACACACATTTCGGGTAGGGGATTTAAATTGCGTTTTCATTAAATCAACTAATACCGATCATGAAAAACTATAAATAAATCGTCTAAAATTTTTAAAATAAAGCGCTTATAATACAATAAATATAATCCATATAATCCTAATGACCAAATACTGCCCTCTCCCCATGACCGCCAATACCGGAAATACCCTTGGGGCGCTATAGCTGCGTGCTGGGTTGACCGCGCACATAATTATGTTTAGCATTAAATGCGGTCCTCACCTCTTGCGGATAAAACGGAGCCTGCAACGATACGCAAATGGCGTTACAAAAGTCGGCGATACTGAACACGATTAACGTCAACCACTGTCGTTTGGTGAAATTTGATATACGTAGCATATTAAACGCGGACGGTCCACCTCGCAGATGCGCCGATGATTCTGCTGCTGCACTGCTGTCGCAAAAACCGACAGAGCTTTTGTCGTTGTCTTCGTCGTAGTCGTCGTCAACTGAATAAAATATGGATACGGCCGTCGATCACAGACGTCGATCGCAGGGTTCGAGAGAGGAGACTACGAGTCAGATTTTCATTCGGTTCCCGTGCGTGTGATTCGTGTCACATGATTGTTGCTGGACCGCGAATCTGTATGACATAATATTATTAAGGTATATCGTATGTGAGTAATATAAAAAATAAAACGTTTAATGAAATAAAACAAATCCCCCGCACATTGAAATCCATCTCGGCAATGATAAATGAAACGCGTCCATGTGCATAATAGACATCTATGTATATACCAGTATGTGCAACACGAATACCAATATATTTATAAAAAAAAATTATAAAACCATTTACGGGGTCGGTGACTCGGCGGGCAGGCCGTATCAGTATGTAAATACACACTAATACCGCAGCTATTGCATAATGTAGGTACATTATGTACACTACAAATTTACGGTATTACTATAATCAGTCGGTTAGACGGTAAATGACGATCGGTGGCACGTCGATCTCGCGACAAAATATAACCCTTCAGACCTCGTTGAAGAAAAACCATTTTATTGGTGAAAAAAAAAAGAAGAAAATACTACGCTTCCGATATTTTCGTATATGGCGCGAAATCAAATCACACACAATGTATTTGAGAATAATAATTATTGTGCATCCCATAATCGGTGACCCGAGCAGTACGCAGATGACCCACCGAACGCTCGTGCGTTCTAGCCCGTGTTTAGTGCACGTCATATGCATTTATCATCATCACTATCTCGTGCGATTGAACTATATTGTTGTTCAGACTTGAAAATATTGATAGGTATTTATTGGATTTTTCCCCGGAAAAATATTTTCATTCAACCCGTTGATAACACGGGATAAATACGCGTAAACGTAATTATAATATCTACCTACCTATAATGGCGTACGGGCGACTTTGTTTTGCTGTATGCGAATTGTTCATTTTAGGGGATGACGGGTTCAAATGTACGACGGACCCCGAACATTCGGATATGATATTTCTGTTGTCGGTATTATTACTATTAATTATTATTATTGATACGCCCGGACGAAACGATAATTCGACGGTTCCCGCATATAGATAAGCTAAGAAATCGTACAAACGAATAACGTAGATATCGAAAAGTGATATATATATATAATACGTGATAGGTAGAGGCACGTGTGACACCACACGAGTATACCCGCCTATCGCCGACGATACGAATACTGACAAGAGTGCGATCGAATCACACTCGACGAGACTAGCACAAACCACCGAAACCGTCGAAATAACACACGATATTATTCATAATAACAACGTGTCAGCGTAGTGACAGGTACATCATTGGGCGACGAGTGCGTTCAAAATGTCTATGAGTGTCTGATCGGACTAGAATTGCTGCGGTCCCGTCGACGGTTCTGCCCAGCAGAGTGCCGAACGTGGATATTAAAGTGAAAAAGGTAACGTAAATGTTTCAGACTTACTTATAATATACCTGACGATATCGATATTCGTATGAACCGCATGCGATGGCACAGACAGATCCGACGTGTGACGGCGATGCGTGAAATCCAGCTATGTGAAAAATACGCTAAAACTGTTTTTGAAATTCACTTCCAGACGAATGGCGGTGCAGGCCGACAGATATTATGTAGGTACAGCGCGACGTTAACAATAACAATAACCACGGGTAAAATTAATAATAATAATAATAATAATAATAATAATAACGATGTAGTGTCGCGAACGTGACGGAACAACGTGCGATCGCTTTTTATTGTCAATGATCAATGTGCACCGTGTTATTGGTGTTTAATAAATAAAATATTATTATAATAATTATTGTACCGAACAAACACGCGGCACACAACCAGACCAGAGGTGAATCCGCGTGTACATATAATAATATTAACGTTATATCGCCAAGTTCGTTATCTGCTCACGCTGGGGTAGCCAAGGTGGGGGTATCGAATTCTTACCTACATGGCTTGTACAACTGTTGAATGTGTACCTGCCTGCCTCCCATATACCAATAATGCGTACGTTTTCGTGATTATTATTATATTTTATTATTATTATTGTTATATGTGACCAAAGTTCGATGTAGACCTATAGGAGTGTACCTGCGTGTAATATAATTATGTCTTGCGCATATCGCCTATTAGTTAATGCGGTATACTAAGTTGGTCTACGACTACACGTGTGTAGTTGGAAGTCGAAAACAATTATTTGTAGGGGGAGGGGGAAGGGGGGGTAGAGAAGCACCAGTTCGCTGTAAATAATAAATAATTTTTCCAGCCTACATATTTACCACTATTACTAAGGAAATAATTCTAAGCACTTTTCTTCGGACAATATTCGTAAGAGAAAATTTTCAATCGTTTTTTTGGACCGCCAAACCCCCTCAAGATTACCCCGCTCATCGATTTCCAATGCGTTTTCTCGTACCTAATTATTATGACATACAAACCCATGCGAAGCTGAGATCATTTTTTGTCTAGACATGGTATTATATTATACCAAAGAAACTAAAAATAACCTACATAAATGTATACATGAGGTCTTATCGCCCAAAGGCCATCGCTTCGTATGCGATATCATAATATGTGTATAGTGTTCATATAATATATTATGGGATTTCGGATGATACAAATCTTGGTATTTTAATGTTGAACGGATATCTTATCATTACGTGTATGTATAAAGATAATAATACAGGTAATAATATAATAGCATACTGGTAGGTTAATCGTATATATTATAATAAAATAATCTAGCAGGGACTAGTCGATATAATGAGGGTTCTTTTTAACGAATTCTAGATACAATATTATTTTAATACACGCACAAGCATAAAGGTATTTTTTTTTCTACAATACTGTAAATTCGTATTATAGACTTTAGTTACAATATAGTGTTATTATACTTGTACGTGAAAATGTCAATTACAAAACTAACTTATTTTCCGAGCTTATAAATAACCTACTTTAATGATTTTCTTACGCTCATTGTGTTCACCAAGTTTAATGAGTCAAAAACGATATTTTACAATAAGTAAATTAAAGAGGAATGTGGTACTGAGTAAATAATATTACGCAGTAAGACTTTATTATACAGAACGATTCACCTATCATTTTCATCCCTCTTTATATTACCATTTTATCCTTTAATGATGACTTATTTATTTAAATACTAATTTTATGGAATTTTCAAATAAAGTTTAATACCTATATAATTCAAGCTAGCGATCCTAGCTGGAATTTTAGAAAGGATCTGCAAATATTAATTTTAAAAATTAATATGGGTTGTGGGATGCATATTATGATAAATGATTATCAATTTAAAAATTAATTATGCAATTTTACACACAATTTATGCCAATCATAAAATGTATTAACATAATAATAATAATAATAATAATATAAAGACAATTTTATTTGTATAACTGTATTTATTTATTATTTGGCTTTTTAATTTTATGTGATTTTGACGTTTATGAACGGAACCTCTTCATTTCTTAAAGATGACAGAACCACGAAAACATGTATTTTTATTTTTTTCATACTTCAGAATGTACTTACAGTTAATTTAATTTTAGCCAGGACTGCATGCTGCAATGGGTGCCTGGATTCTCCTATGGTAATACAAACTTATCTTTGTTAAACGAGAATAATATAATATAATATAATTTCTGCATTTTTTTAATTAACTAACATGATAGTCTTTTTAAAAGTACACATAAGAACAGCAGTTTTGGAATATTAGATTTTTTGGATTTAATTTACTTAACTATCAACTCATCAAGAATATATTATTTGGATTTGAATTAAAACATAAAGTAATATATAAGAAATAAAATAACAAAAAAGGGTAAACAACTGAGCTTGTATTCTTTTTCCGATTTGGTATTGTAAAGTTTTAATCGTTAAATCGTTTTACTTAATAATTCGACTAGTTATAATATGAGGTCATACAAAATACGCTCTAAAGAAATGCTCTAAACAAAAGTAAGAATAGTCAACGTATAAACTTACCCAATTCTTCGAATAATTTAAAAAAAAAATTTAAAAATCACTAAAATTTATTAGCATTTTTAATTGTGTGAGAAAATGATTTTGCGGGAGATGGAAATCATTAGGATTGCTTGTTTCACAATTATTTTCAAACAATTAGTCCATATGATAATAATAATGATTACATAACATTCAATCAAATATTATTAATTGTTGATAACAATTTCATTGAATATAGGAAAATCAACGATGTGCTATCTTTTACATTTTATACAGACACACAGTTCATTATCGCATAGGGCCAATATTCAATAGTATGCAGTTACGTACAAATGTACGAAACATAATAATGGTGATATAATATATTTGTAACGGTAACTGAATGCATGACAAAATATATATTTTGGGGCATTTGGCTAATGTAAAAAATTAATAATCATAATTTGTATTTTGGTAGCACAAATATTTCCTATTTTAAAACAAAAGAAAAAACATTAGTACCTTCCCATAGTGTGTAACATTTTTTTTTTCATAAATTCACCATCAGTATCGATAGCTTCAATTTATTATTATATTATTCGCATGCTATACAGAGACACAAGTTAAATATGCAAGTGTCATATTATAATTTTGACATAATACGATAATAACATAATACTCGTATAATAGAAGTAAACAGTATAACATTTTAATTTTGTTCTCTTATCAGTGTAATATACTAATATACACCGTTTTAATAGATTTATACGGATTGTTGTAGTAATAATAAAAATAATAAACACAGAAAAGGTTGTTACGTTTTAATTATAATATGTTGACTTTATTATTCTAAATTATGTTGATAGTCGTCGCTCATCTTAGATCATCGAGTAACTTTTACACTAATAATTCAAAATAACTAACGTCGAAGTAATGTGTGTCTGTCCACTAGGAGGCCCTTATATATTAAGATATCTAGTGAGTTTTCTTACGTTTTACATGAATTATGCTTAAAGTTCATTTACATAACAGATTGTAAAAATAAAAAAATACAAGAAGGTGAAATCGTAATTCACGAGGGGTCAATATAAACAAATAATTGTATTTGTGGAATAAATTTAAACGCGGCTCTTTAATGTTGTGTTATTTGTGACGCATGGTGATACACTTTTGCTGCAATAGTGCAATAATAGTGCATTCATACATGCATGCACTTTGTGCTATCGTAAAGTTCCTAATGGCTTTATTATATTTTTATTAGCAGTACCTATACGATTTAATTCATTGGATACCATGTAACCATTATTACCATCTAATAGGTCACGTTCAACAGTAATTAATTTACCACCGTGACTTACAGTCATCTATATTTTATACGGATTTTGAATTCATGGTGTATTAAAATTAATGAATAGTTTATTTAAATTAAGATATGTATATCTGGTTAAGATTAGTAAAAGCTGAGCCTATAAATTTACATTACTTGAAATCTGTAATATAAACGATCTAATAGTTCGTTAAACTTATAGAAAAATTATTAATTTTAATTTTCCGAATCAAAGTTAATATACCTTAGGTCTTAGATAATAAGAGTGTATAAATATGATTTATTTTAGTTATTAATCTTAATTTATAATATGAAAAAAACTTGTTGTAAAATACATGAAAAATATATAAAATATAAAATATTATATTATATAATATTATATAAGTATATGAATATTTTATATAGGATACAGTATACACTATACACTAGTATAGTAGTATACACTACTGTAGTACTGTAGGTTTAGACTTTAGTGAACCGTTCATCTATATACAGAGTGTCCCACAAGGATTTACACATTGCAATATCTCCTGAGATAATAAATATACTTAGGTCTGACAGTTGACCGTTGACTCACATGGTCACATCATATTAAAATTAAAAGGCTTGCCTTAAATGCATGACTCCGCATCCTTAAAACTCTAATTACCAAAAACAAACACATTCCATTAAATACTAAACTCTTAATTTATAAATCCTTGTTTAAGCCTATGTGGACCTATGGCCTTCAACTCTGGGGCCTCCCAAGACTCCCTAAAGGAACAGATTGTATATACCTTATAAAAATAATAAAAAAAATAAAAGATAGTAAACATATTAAAAATCTGTTTTTTCCATTACTCTAGCAGAGACAAGGATTATATAATATATTTTATTTTTTGATTGAATTAATTTTTTTTGGTACAAAAGTTACAATTATTTTTACATTTTTTTTATTTTTGAAGCAATTGAAGATATCTATTTCATAGAGTTTATTTTTCTAAAAATTTTAATCTTTCAACATATTATTTTCATTACTTTCATGATTTTTAATCATTTTTTTAGTTTACGGGTAATACTGCAGAAAAAAGGTATTTGTCCGATCAGGCAAGTTCCCCTCCACTGCTAGTAGGTATATCCTCACGGGACACCCTATATATTACAAAGATAATAAATATTATTCAGAAAATAAAAACTAACAAAAAAATAGTTTCCTCGAAAACAATTTCATTGTACCTATACATGGAATAATATTTAAACAGTTTATTTATTTAGAAATTATTATATAACTAGAAGTAAATAATGTTTATCGCCGTATGTATTATGAATTATAATTAACTATTGGTGTCCAACAGCGGACCCAAACTGTAACAAACTATTGAACAACAACTAAATAAAATATGTACCTAATTGTATTAATTTATGCAATATTCTAGAAGATTATATGGTTAAAATATTCCTACATATAAGAAATAGATAAAAAAAAATGTACGACTTAAAATGTATAAATGCATAATACCGTTGTTCTTTTTCATTTATTTAACGATTAAAGTATTAACAACAAAATTAAGGACATCGCTATAAATCGTTTTGTCGAGTTTAGTTAATTATTTGTAAATGATAATAAATACCTACTATAAATACTCCGACTTAAAACAATTCGTTAAATCTAAATAGGTAACAGTATGGCAGAGGACAAGTACAAATTGTAACAGAAAATGAGAAAAACTGATAATGTAACGGCAAAATTGATTGTAAATCGATTTATTATATATTTATACACATGCGAATGTCTATACATAATATATTAAGTATATCTTTGTAGTTCATTTATAAAATACACAAACACTAAACATTAATCATCACATAAGCTGGGTAATTTTTTTTTCTCTACAAACAACTCAATCAGTATAAATTGTGTGAATACCTATGAATTTCATTATTTTGAGTTTATTGTTATTATATAAAAACTACAACCAAAAAATATGTATAGTTGTACATCTTAATTTTGAAGCTATCCATTCAAGTACAAAACAGGTTTTTTAATTTAACAGTACCAATAGACATTATCAGTAAACAATTTACAGAATAGTTGTTCGTATAACATTAGAAAATGCTCATAAATCATAATACGTACTGTGTACTAATGTACTATAATCTCTAGTATTGATAATACTACGACTGATTTTATAAACATAAATTAGAATAAATGAATATGATTCAATTATTCTTGAATCGTTCTAATTATATAAAATTGTATGGTTGTTTACTTAACATTAACCTTAGTGTTCGCATATTATAATAATATATGCTGTACATTCACGCTAAACGTATTAACTAATTAACTTAGATGTAAATAATTGTAGGTGAACTGAGAAATAATATGTACTGAAAAAGTTAGTTAAAAAAAGCTAAACGGATTGTACCTACAGTGAAAAATTGCTTCGGTCACATAGTCCTGCGTCACTGCAAGTTACTGTAAATGTATTATTATTATTATTATTATTATATTTACTATCATCATTATTATTCTAAATGAAAGCTATGAAAAAACTGATCGACACTTTTTTAAAGCCATACCTGTTGGTTGAAGTTTTTCATTGGAATTTTAAAAAACACAGAGAAAACCTTAAATGGGCTCATTGGAATATCATCATCAAGATTCGATTTCTGATACATACAAGTGAATAAGTAATAGGTGACAGGGTGCCCGATAGGTTTCCATTGTAATAGATTATTTTAAATCTTTTTATAACCTGCAATACAATTTTTGTCTCTGTTCAAAATCTAAAAAACAATCTGTACATTTTTCTACAAAATAGGTTCAACATAACTGGACTAATTCAAAAGTTAAAAACAGGTAAAAATATGTATGCCCTAATCGTATGTTTATCGGCTTAAATTATTTAACTGATTAACATATTTTACATTTATCAATGTTCTGTATTACATAACTCTACAAAAGTTCTAAAAAAAAATATAAAACCATAAAAAATAGTATTTTATAAACACAGAAAATATAGATTTTTAAGTAAAAGTACACGTTGCCGATCTGAAACAAGAAAGGAAAATCACACTCTACAAGCATGCTAACTTCCTGGTTTCTATACGTAATTTTTAAATAAAAAATAATTATTACCTAATCAAACTCAATACGTTAAAATTAACATTACAAAAACATTTAAACATCACGTGATATAAATACTGGTTTCTTTATAAAAATATCAAGAAATGTGTGAAAACCAAATGAATGTTTTAAACTTAATTTTAATGTCAATAAAACAGAATATTAAAGCAATTTAGCAATGTAAATAGGACTGCTCTAGGTTATATCATTGATCTTAATATAATAGTATATTATAAGATCAAAAGTTATATGGAGATTAGTCATATCAGTTAAGTAATTGATATTTTTAATAAAACAAATAATAGTATTGTTAAATGGTTAAAATCGGTTATTACACACAATATTAAAAATTTTGAAATTTTGAAATTAGTCTGTCTACAGGTACGTAGTTTGGTATAGTTAAATTGAAATACAGGTTAACAGTTATAAACGCGTCCCAATAAGCATGTCTGGAGTGAAAAAAAAAATGTTGATAGAAATAAAAAAATGATAGGTAAGTAGAAAAAATAAATAGGTAATTATGTCAATTATCAAAGAAAGTAAAACGAAAACTATATTACTGAATAGTTAATGATAACTAATAAAGTAATTAATAACATTGAAATTAATTATGGTACTGATTAAATCAAAATTAAATAACATTGCAATTAAACTATTCACTCTACCTTCAATAGTTATTGAAAACCCGACAAGTAGGGTATAATCGCTGTGCTGTACATTAAGAGTCGAGTGTACCTCGTAATTGAGTGAGCACTGCAGTTAATGTTTTAAATTTGTATTCAATAATAAATCATTCAAATCATTGTATACCATGAAAAGCGGTTCTGATCAAAGACTGTCTAACTTTTTTGTAACTGAGGTTGTCAAACAATTTTTTAATAATAATATTAAAATGTTAACAAATATTTGTATTTATTTTTTGCCCCTACTGTTTTAAGGAGTACATATTATCAAAATGTTGTATCTCTAAAGTATCGACGAGATCCAATACCCTAACAAAAATATCCATCGGAGTTGATGATCAGATCATTTTTCATACTAGAAGATGTGTATTCAGACAACCATTTTTTTTTTTTTTTAACACACTTAACTGTAAAATCAAAACGTTCATCACTTAGCTCAGAATCTAAAATACAACTAATTGTAAAATCCATACATTTTTCGATCCGCTCAGAATATAAAAGCAGTATAACAATCAAGGGGATTGGTAAGGTTCAGTTATTTTAGCCAAAACATAGGTACCAATATCTCTTGCCCATAATTTTGATCGATCACGTAATGAGGTAATACTTTTGAAAACTGATTTGAATTCAATATTATGTCTACTTGAGATTTATCGGTCCACTTTTCTCAATTTCAACCCCCCCCCCCCCCCACTAATTCCTATAAATTTGGTTTGAAAATTTTAAAATTTAGACATTTTCAAACGTCGATTAATCGGAATTCAAATCAGAAATCGTAAAATGCTGACCAATCAATCTCAAGAAGACATTATAACAAATTCAGATCAGTCTTCTGAAATATGATCGCATTATTCGGCAGGATGGACAAAAAGTACATACAAATGAGCATAATTTGTCTACCATTCACTTGCGCAACACTGAGGTGGTGACTTGTACACGTGAGGGGGGAGGGCTCTGCTATTTATTTTTCACGCAAGTCACACACACTAATATTATAACTTACTACTAACACATTGACAAGATCCGCAAGTCAAAATGGAATTTAATAATTGCCGTTTTTTAACTCATTAAAAACTGTCCGTCACCAATACCTCTTAACTATATTGAATATAGCACATATAAAAGAAAACAATAATTACGAAAATTATACTTTATTATTATATTGACCACGTTCATCGTATAGTTTAAAATTCGAATAAATAAAATATGTATTTAAGTGGTTTGCGTGCATGCATACCTATTATGATAATGGAGGTTATATTTAAATCATATTATATAGTCTCGCTCTAATCATAAGGGTTAGTGTATTCACTAAAATAGATAGTCGACATTCACCTTTACCTATATATTATTGAGATGGGCATTTACTACTGCTAAAATACCAAACAATTGAACCTACTTTCAGTTTAAGGGTAAGCTACATAATGTTCATTTTAGTCTGTTTTTTAAGTGTACAAAACAATAGTAAAGATAATGTCGTGGATGGCCAGAGTGCTTCAATTTAATGCCTATGTAATATATGGACCTTTCTATCCGATTCACTCGTGCCCCCCGCCCCACAACAGTGAATGGTGTCATTGAATAATTATAAAACAAAATCCAATATCTTTATTCTCTTTTAATATCACAACTATACCTATTTTACTAAAACTGGAGTAGTTATAACTATTATAATAATAAATTAAGAAAATTCATCGAGCTTGGTGACTTCTTGGTACATAGATAATCGATTTGCTGATCGAATGAATGGACATCTTGTGTTGCGTCAAACTCAATATTAACGACAGTTTCGTTATCTCTATTTCAATCGATAGAGTGGCTACATTATGAAACTTTGGCAACTGTTTTATTGCCCCAATAAATGTTTTCCGAGATATAAAATCACATGGTAGTAAGAGTAATAAAAGTGTAAAACGTAAAAGAAAAAACAAATAACTTCTTCGTTCAGCAGAAAATCTAAGATGCAATTTAAATATTTTTACACCAATGTATAACATAATATACAAATAATAAATATTTTCTGAGCATGTTGAGCAAATATGAAATGGATAAAAAAATTTATTAAATTACATATTACTGAAGTACTTTATTTTGTCTATTTTTACGAGTTTCGTTTTTTAATATATCCCTTAGTCCTTACGTATTAGAAAAAAATCCATACCATTTTTTGAATAAATATAGATTTAAGTTGTATGCTTACTACGTTTCATAATACATAAGTATTCATTTTTGTTTCGATTTTCCTGTTTTGCTGATAACTACATAGAAAAGTGTTTTAATTACCTATACGTACCTAATGTAACATTTTAAAAATTATAAAAATTGAATTATTTAACAATATAAAATAATCTTTAGTAATGGTTGACTTTATATTTTTAAAAATATAGGATAAAAAACGTATTTATAGTATATTATATATGTTTTGATCATATTCTTAATATAATTAAAACGACGCTCTCTATTTTTTACTAATTGGCCAATTTTAATTACCCACCACTAAATTTCCAACACGTAAATAACCTGACCAAGATTAGATTGTGTGTTTGACCTTGTTCTTCTTTCTCGTTTTTTTTTTTTTTTATCGGACATTTATCATTCAGGTGAATCTGGTGATCACTAACCAAGGTTGGCGTATTTTTATTAAGTACGTGAAATTCGTAAGCAATTCTCAATTATTTTAACAAAACTACCCCATTATATAAAAAAATGTATTGAATCGTGTGAAAACAAATTATATTAAAAAAGTTAATGAAATTTCTTTAAATGAAAACGAGTTCATTCATAAATTATATTCATTTTAGTAGGTATTATAATATAATAAAGATTTTGAAATGAAAATGCTTAAGTAGGTCATTCTTGTTTATTATAATAGTATTAATATTTAATATTGATAATTTGATTAAATATATAAATATAAAATTAAATAAATGAAACTCTTTTTCATTCATTCCATTAGAATACACGTTGAATATAACTAAAAATACCTATACAGTAAAATATGTTAACAGTTATAATTTATAACTTTTTCTCTTTCAGCATATTAGCTATATTTTATTTGACAAACCTACATCAATAATAATAAAAATAAATCATTACATTTATATAATGAGTCGTAAAAAATTATCTTAAAGAAAAGTTCTGTCCTTAAAATTTAATGAACTATAATATTTTCTTTTTTGGCACATTAAAATATTGTATAATATGTGCAATATAAAACATACCATTTTAGTATTGCACTGTCACCCGGCAGCGCGTTATAATTTTCAAAAATGTTTGCTTACAAATCACATAAAACTAATTCAAAACTAAAATAATATTCAATAGGAGATTATAAATATAAATAAGTAATATAAAATTGTCAATTACACTACTTCCAAAGTATCTATTACAATTTTTTTTTTAAAAAACCCGTACGAAAAATACGATGACATAATAATATATATTATTTGTAATACTATATTGTACTTATATATACAAAATGGCAAATATAAATGGTAAAATAGTCTACAAAATAGAAATTTTATGTTAATATTTGTTCAAAGTGTGGTAACTTAAATAAATATAAGAATATAAAACTACATATATTATGAGAATAATATTATGTATATAATATGATACTTAAAAATATAACTACTCACTATAGTATTGGAAAGGTAAAGGAAATTACAAAACAAATGATAGACATGAAAACTTATAGTAAATTATTCGGAGTCTTTCAGCCACACTTTTAGTGGAATTTGTAAGAACGCGTTGTTCAAGAAATTTTTGAAATGTTTGCCAATGGCTTGCGAAGCGGCGGGTTTCATTTCTTCAATGATCTCTGCGGAATTTTCATTCAAGAATACGTTCATTGCTTCGCCTGAATAAAATCATAAATAATTTTAAAATATTGTTTGTATTTTACATTTTAAAGGAATTTATTTCTGTGATCTAACCTATGACGTTTTGCATGTTTATGGAATCTTTGATCTTAAAATCTGATTTCTCCAGTTTGAAACCAATGCCCAATCTTTCAGTTTTCATGAATTTCACTCCTTCTTTATTCACTTCCACTCCATATAATTTTGCTAAGGCCGTTACGTTTCCTAAATGCAAAAATGGTTTATATAAGCATTAAATTGTTTCATCAGTTGTAAAAATAATAATTAGAATAAATGCTATCAGACCGAAGGATGCCCAAAATTCTCCTCTACTTCTAACAGGTAATAGTAACACGTTTCCATTGACATCGTAGTTTCCAGTGGCTTCGATGTGTGGTATGAAAAGTCCTAAGTCTATGCGGTATTTATTCATATCACTCCTATAAAAATAATTTGCCATTAAATATTAATATTCATACGCTTATTATAACAAATTGTGTAACATACACATTTGCATACACAAATAATAAATCTAATGTAGAGATAATAAATGTTAATGGCCTAATTCATAATTTGTTGTACAAGATATGATGATGTTTAATCTAATATCAGCTGTGCATAAAAAATCTATTTAAGGTTAAAATTTTAAAAATATATTAAATTATTCAGTTAATCCAAGAACCCGGTGTATATACAAAAATATAAACCCAATTATTAAGATTGAAGTTTTAATGGTTTATTTTATTCAACGTTTGAACTGATTTGGTGCTTACTTATAATATATTATAATATACTACATTTGAAAGTATGTATTATCATGTTACGAAATGTATTGTTAAGAGTTAAGATTGTACGTTTTGTCATTTTCCTTAAAATAAAATCATAAAGGTTGTTACATAAGTTTAAAAGTTACTATAGACTATTAATCGTTATACACTACTGCTCAGCAACCATCATTTATCATAAATTTATAGTACATAGACCATATCATCAAATAAATGTTTAATAATCTCGAGTAAATAATGAAAAAGAAGTAACATTTTATAAATCTATAATTTAAAAAAATCCAGATTAATAAAAGATATATTTACAACGAACTAATTTACGTGGCTAAATATATTAGTACAATAAATTGATATAAAAAAGTTGTATTTTAAATCTAATATTAAAATAAAGAATAATCAGGTATTCATTGTAAAACTAAGAGTAAGCAAAACGCTTGGTGCATTAATAATTATTCACACCCATTTAACTAAACATTATGTAGCGTTGAACTATTGCAGATTATTTTATAGCAAGACAACTACTTTTCCTGAAGCTTTCAATCTAACCTGACATTTAAAACTGTATAATTGCTCGCGCCGTGTATCGTCATGTTACTGAGTATGGCCCTCACTCTGACCGCACCATGACCGTTTTCCATTTGCATTTTTGGTATAACCAATGGTTCGATCGGAGGCACGGTAAGCTCTTCGATACCTAGAAAAAAAAACAATTTCTCGAGTATAACATATACGGCATGCAGTGGTGAGTGGAACCTCTAAATAACACGGACATCGATAGAACAGAAAGAAATGTCTGTTACTGAGAAAGTCCAGTTATTTATGGGGGTTTCACGTTATAATATTATGTTTATTAGGGTAAAGAAATATATCATCATTATAAGTGCAATAACAAAGTGCATTTAACTATTTAATTCACAACAGATGTAAAAATATGCATTGTAATTTTTTATGAACTATTTATGTGATATTATAATATACCATCAATGAGGTAAGGCCGAAGATGGTTGAATGTTTCTTTTATACAACTATTGAATTGAACATCCGACTTGCGACACGAATGAATGTATTCAGCTGAAACAATACAAAAAATATTTTATTTTTTTATCCGCGTATTATAGAATCTTTGTAGTTCAAATTTTTAAAAATAATACTGCTTAGTACTTAATAATAAAATCATATTTGTTTTATATTCGGATTATAATGCAATTGATGGCATTACTTCTTGTTTGCGATATGTGAAGAAGAACAACAACTTTTAACCTTAACATATTTTTCATACGATCAAAAAATAACGAATTATATATTTAGTTTACATAAATATAGTTAGGTACATAAACGATAAATCTATTAATTATTAGGTAGGTATACATATTTTAATATTTTAATATGAACTTGAAATCTAATTTGAGTAGTATATAATTTAATAATTATTTATTGGTATATTTTTGTTTATCTATTTAGAATACCAAGGATTGTAATCACTCGTAACCAATTATAATAAAATATCAAGATGTACCGAGAGTGAAATATTTTTACTTATAGATTTCAGTTTATCTACAACATTAGAAACCAATTGGGTCTTAATCATTTCATTCTCGTTAGATTAGTAAGAATGTAATTTAATTGATATTTCACGTTCTATTCCAATAATGATAAATAAAATATGGTAAACCATAATATTTGAGTCTGCAGGTAATACCACCTAATTAAAATCTTTATTTCAGTTTTTTTTTAATAGTATTTAATAACGTAATGCACGTTGCTCGATAACAATACTATTATATCAAACACCGTAATGTGATTAAACAATAATATTATTATGATCGTTTATACAACAATTAAATAAAACATGAGATACATAACATTAGTTTAGCGTCAGAAATTAAAGTATCCTATTAAAATAAAAACTGTTGGGGGGGGGGTCTTTTTTTATTATATTTTGAAGTAACTATTACCTATCTATAATTACAAAATTTTTTCTATAATACCTATTAATAAAATATACTGTAAACTATAAAATAAAATAAATACTTCACTATTATGTTCCCAGCTATAACATAATATTATGAAATAAACATTAGTTTAATGCTGTATAAATTAGGTGACAGGTCACAACTCGTATGTAGTTATTCGTGGCACAATGATCATAAAAATATTATATTATGATATATTAACAAAATAACTTTGAACACATGGTAAGGGTAACAACATTCTTCTTTATCTACGGAAAGATGAAGGAATCATGGAATGAATGAGTGCACGCTTATTCCATTGTTTCCTTGTTTATAATAATACACACAATAGTAAACAATTAAATTGTATTGTTCAAACATGTTTATCGATAATTTTTTTATAAAATTTAAATATTTATATTACTACCATTATTATCTATTAACTACTTATATTTTATAATAATTAATAATATTAAACAAATATTAAAACGCGCAGTATCTAAAGTATTAAAAAAAAAATACTTAAGAAATTGAGTGTCTAGATCTTCTATTTCAATGTATTCTACTTCTAATTCAAATCTGCTTGATTTGAAATGTCCTCAACCAAATAAAAATAATTGTTATGGCATTATAGACTTGGGAAATTGAGAGAGTAGATCACTTCGTCCTGAACTTGTAGTTATAATTGTGAAGGGCTTCCGGATTTAGGAATTATTTACGATTTGTGCACCCCCAAAAATAAGAATATTGGTCTAGTTGCACCTACGGTCTTGAACTAAAAACAGATTTTGGAAACATATCAAAAATCATAGTATGTGAAATTAATACTTAAGCAAAATAATAAAATATTTAAAAATATTTTTTACAATTAGTTACGGTTAAGGTTAAATATTAAATTTAAATTTACAATATTGAGAGTCAATCGAAAAAATATAAATTGAATTCTAAACAAAAATTAATTGAAATATAGCCTGTATAGAATAGCACTAATCGTTTTGAAAACTAATCCACATAAATATTTTATTTCTATTATGAAATCTATAGCTATTATTGAAAGTCGATACCTATACGAAATATGACTTTGAGAGTTCGAGACTATAATCGCCAAACGTCTTTGTGATTTACAACTAGGTACTATTTGAGCCCATATAATCTCTTTGCATTTGCGTCAATAACAGAAATTATAATAATAAAAACTCATCGATACAAAAACTACTTACTAAATGAAATCTCAGAAATGAATAAGTAAATCTTTAATAATAAATTATTTCAATTTTAGTTTACATAATATTATTAGACCTATTACTTCATACTTGTTATTTTAATCTTACTATTTATGATACTTTAGTTTAGATAATAGTTAATAACATACAAGTATTGGTTATTACCAGTAGTTGACGAAAGTGTATATTATGTTATTGTAGGTACACCACAAATTTGTTTTCCTCTTAATTTTTCAAATATTTTTAGCATTAATTATAGAAGTTTTAGACTCTTTTTGACAGACTCAGTGACCGAACTACCGAAGGTAAAGCATATTATTAAGGTACAAGTGTATAACCTTGATCTTATTTAAAATTTGATAGGTTAGATTACCACACCAAATAATTATGACATCAATGTAGATCGTCATACAAATGACGAAAATCTTTCTACACGATAAGCCCAAGTTGAAACTACAGTAATTCAATGAACGACTTTCATTGCCATGGGTAATTTGAATTATGAACTACCACGTACCAACTATAAATGCAAATGTAAGTAGGTACTGATAGATATTAATATACTTATGAGTTATGACTTATGACGATGCGGGTGCTCGACATTCCTTATTGAGACAGTACAAATTTACATTAAATAATACAACACACCTATTACGTATTATCATAATCATAGACTATCTATAGATCGTAGAAGATTGGATAGAGTTCTATAGTCTTGTAGTGGAATCATTTTGGCAAGATTCTTAAAGGTTACATCTATAGGATCCAGTTTGTCGGAAGTCAATGACTAGGTACCACAAAAAAATTGTCAATGGACATGCGGTATAGGTAGCGGGTGGCAAACTGGTAACCAATTACCAATGATCATCGGACATGAGCAGTTTATGATATCTGAATTATATCCGAGGTACAAATATAAGATAAGTGCATGATTTTTTCTAACAATTCAAATTAACAATGATAATTATTTTAAAACTGTTTTAGGTTGACTTTTTGAAATTATGTGGCCCACCCATCTGTCTTCTGAAGATTTACAGACGGTGCCTATAACAATACATTGTCCATTAGATTATTTAACATTAATAAATTAAGTGACACGCTTAATGCTTATAGACATAGGTGTAGAATGGTTGAGGGCCATTAGGAATTAACAAGAAGTTCTGGTAGCATCGTTGATACTACAATTAAAAAAAATACTATATCATATAAATTCATCACTATACGTCTATGATTGTAGGTACGTACAATTAGCGGTGTTTTAATAATAGATAATTGCAAAAATTCGAATTTTCAGGCTGCAGATATATCCACTAATTTACCTAAACGAATGACGGTCATAATAATATACACGTATAAAATGTATTGTAAAGATACCACTCATAGGTTGCACTCATCACCAATCTGACAGACCGTTCGCCGCCGTCGCGCTGTTACAGTATACCTACAACGCCGTGCGGTCGTCGGTTTCTTTTCCCACGGATTGCTGCAGCAACAGGTATTGAGTAATAACACCACGCCGTATCGTAACCACGCGCGCTTTCACTTTCTGAATGTCCGGTCTGTGACCGTGTTTCCGGTGCGCTTCCGGTCAGCGTAGTCTCGAGATTTTCGGTCAAAGAATTAATAACCACTGCCGCATTAAAATAATCATAATAGGTATTAGGTATATACCTACTCGACGACTCGTTATTTGCACGCTTTTATCTGGGTTCTGGTCACGTGTAGTGTTGTGTGACCAAGGGCATAGCAATGACTAACAAATATATTAATGTTTAACGAAATTTACACTAGGTTTGCCCCCCCCCCCTCCTGATGAAATTTTCAGCTACGCCGTTATGTGTAACTATGTAAGTGTAGTACTATATGGAGTATGTGGCATACGCGTAATACGCAGTGGATATATTATTTTAATGTGATCGGTTAAAATCGGTTTTATACGCTATTCGCCAAGCCCTTGACCCCGTTCGGTCAAGTATATTAAAATACACTACAATATAATATAATGTACACAATGACCGACTGCCGAGTATTATATTATATGGCGTGTGCCAACAACGTCGTGGCCATTTTTAGTACACGTACATTCCTGCTGTACACTCGTGTGATCATAATATCATATACGTAATAATATTAATATTGTTCAAACGGCCGCGGCGGCGGTGAAGATATCCGGACGGGTAGAGAGAGATAGACACACACTCCACGCAATGTGAACGCGGGTCTGCAGATTCTCCTGTCGTCGGCGTTGCGTTGCCGGTCGGCGGTCGCACTATGTTTGTGTTATTATCATAATACCTATATAATATTAATATCTAATATTAATTCGTCTCCGTATCCGGAGGAGAACGGCCCCGGCCAGATCGTCGTCGGAGAACCGGCTGAAGAGACCGAAAGCCAACGGTTATCGACTATATCGCGTGTATAATAATATTACGTCATCGATGCGGTAGGTGGGTACACGCGCAAAAAATAAAAATTAAGCAACTCGCACGTTATTGTCGCCCGCTGTTGGATAATCACTCGTCTCTGCAGTGGTTGCAGTTACAATGATAATAATACACGATATGGGCAAGTATACACGATTTCTGGCTCGTCACGCGTGTATAATAATATAATCTTTATTATTGTCGTATACTGACATGCGGTTGTATTTTACACAACTTTTCAAGCGAGTCCTCCAAACGGCAGATACTCATTGCCCACCTAGGCACAAGCAGATGTGCAAACACAGAAATATTGTACAATACATTACGAGTCACTGCAGTGGCATAATAGTGGTGACTGACGGCAGGGCTAAATCAAAACACCAGTCATAGAATACAAGATGCCAAAACCAATCGTATCTATGCATTCTGCCGCAGGACCGAAAGAAATAACTCAGAATATAGAATACAATTGATGCGTATATGGGATAATCGACCGGTTCGTGAAAATGAACACTATAATTTCTGAGTTGTGGTAATCAATCGCTTAACATATTTAATGAATCAATACTCAATAGTGAACAAACGGTCCCTCGAATACGATTTAATGGCTCACGATTAAATTTTAGAAAACAATTGAATTTGTTTATTTTTTATGAAACACGACAGCATGTGCCTGTATATTATTTTATCTGTAACGCAATCCGCTTGATATTATTAAAATAACTAAGCATTTTGCAAAGCGTACAGACGTCGAAGAATTATACGGAGAGGTATCTACACTCATTGACGACTGTTAGTTTATTAACTATTTTGTCCATACGACACGAGACATGGCTATAAGTCGTAAAATGGTATCGGTTTATTAAAATAGGAGGAAGTAAATACAAAATATGGCGACTGCGGATAATAGGCGCGTGTGCTTTCAAGACAGTCGTCAATGATACTCGTAGAAAATAACACGGGTACGTCCTATTTAATGGCCGGTGCACTGCAAAACCGTTATAATATTATACATTATGTTATGAAAGTAAAAACACGTAATTATTATTATTACTATTCGTCATCAAACACACAAATCATTTCACGGAACAGTCGCACTTTATGCAATACGACTGGCAGCACCTATACAGAAGAAAGATAAATATATTATTATAATATTATGTGTACACACACCTATTCACCATACGTCCATACGTGGGCTGGAATAAAACTAAATCTAATCAAATAAGCGTACTTTGCATAATGACTTATTAACTTATGACATCGAAGATAGTAGTGCCTACTATATGTTTATCAATATATTTACATATACACATATATCTTAACACAGATCGCTAATAACGGCGTAAAAAGCACAGACGACGTGGTCGTTACGCGGTGCATAAACAGAATAAGAAAACCCGTTCAAACTCAACAAGGAGTTAGGTAAGACAGATAAGTAAAATAATGTACTTTCTACGACAAGTTTCCGTGGACTGCCGTATGCGTTTTTCGTCGTACGACTCGACGCGCATGACACACGTATACGTTAGGTTAGGTTATAATGTACGCAGACTTAAATCCATCCGAACGATGAAGTGCATACGTACGTATACTGTTTATATTGCAATGAAATGGTATACACAAAAAGTACGATTGGACGAACTTAATGTACGTGGATGCCTAACAATAACGATAACATGATATTAAGAGCACAACAATAATGAGTCGTTGGAATATTGGTAGGTACTCACGTGTGGCGTTTACGGAGAGGACGGCTTCGGCGGGTCGGGAAAAGGTGGCGATTACCGTCATCAACAGGGACGCCCGGAGTGCCAGCGACACCGGACGATCGGCGGCGGCTGTGAACGATGGCGTCACCATCCTCCTAATTGCAGGTGCGCTAGGGCTTGACAATGGATTTATGCTATTTTTTATAGCAGTAGATCGTGTTGTGCACTGTGTCTGGCCAACAGCGCCGCAGTATGCGCTCAATGCGACTATGGTATTTAAAAATCGGACGTGTCTAGACCAATCGTCCCGCGCGTATGGATGGATGCGCCGGCCGATACATCGCGAACGGATGAACAGAAAGAACAACGATTAATTGATTTATAAAAAAAAAAAAACGGAAAACACTGAAAGAACCCGGTAACGCTGGCTAAGTGAATATCAACAGGTATGGTATGGCTTTTAGTAAAAGACCGGCGAAGAATCTGTTTTTTAGAATCTCCTTTTGGCTTTCTTCCCTATCCTGTGTGTGAGCGGACGCGTCCTCGGTGCCGGCGATGTAGACCTACAGGTGGGCGATACGATGGCGAATAATAACTTTATTATATTATTATATTATAAGAACGGAAGACGGCGACGTGCTACGGTGCGACGTTATGGCCGACGAGTGCGATCGGTTCGTCGACGATAGTGAAAGTATATCGCGGGGGCTCGTACGGACTGTCGTCGTCTGGTCGGTGCGGTAGTGTGTGTTGGTGCATGTCTCTCTTACTCTCTCTCTCTCTCTTTCCCGCTGACGCCTCTCCGTCTGTCGCACGGCTATTTCTCCATTCTATCTCCCTTTGCAGTAAATCTTTACTACACACGACGCATTATTATCGTGCCCCATACCCGTACCCATGACCACCGCCACAAAATATACGATTTTTTTATCCGGTCGTGGTGATCGCCGCCCGTGTGCGTTTTTATAGACCGTTGCGTAATATTAATAATAATAAACAGTAATGATACCTATATATGTGTAAAGCGCATATTGTGTATATCCGTGTGTTGCTGCGGAGTTCCGTGGCGTGATGTTCTTCCGCCGCCGTAATACGTTTATGCGTTCGAATAATAATGATAAATAACACTCATTGGGCGGTGGTAGGGCAACCCGAACAGCTATTATTATGTCATTTTTACCGGTCGGCAGCGGCACTCTGTGCTCCGTCCATCCATCATCCGGCTGACTACATACCTAGGGAATATTAGTACCTACGTATAGTTACGTCACTCCACCGTTCAAGTACGTACACGAGAAAAATGTATTACGTATTATGGTATATAGTAAACTCAACAGTACGAAGATGAGCTCAAGTCGTACATGCATATTGTATAAAGTGTTTATTCGGATGAGCTGCGACACCGTTTTCGGTATCCATTTGAAGATGGGAAATCGATAAAAAGAACGACACAGCAAAAACCGACATAGGTGAAAAATGTCAAATGTATTTTACTCGACAATCACAAATATTAGGGGCTAATAGTATGCTGTTATAATCCCCGAACAAATAACTGCCGTTGTATGGCTATATATATAATCGAAGGGCGCGGAGCCCTGGATTTTTTTTCGGAGGCAGGGAACTTAATATTTATCTATTTATCTTTATTTAATAAGGTTTTATCGAAAAGTCCAACCAGAATAATGGGGAAAACGGTACCCTTTTACAAGACAGCTAGTTCGCAACCCCTATCTAAATGGCGTCCTCGAGGATTCGGGAGTTGGAGAGAGGCGCACCTTAGTTAAAGGACGGAACGTCGACTGTTGTAATACTCAGTGTATATATATAAATTGTAATTATATATAATTGCAAGAGACGTCTATAACAAGACGATGACGACTGCGGCGGTGGCGACACGGGTGACCGCACGGACGAAACCCAAGGACGTCTCGGCTTTAAAAATTTGTTTATACAAACGGCATAGTGTTAGTCGATAATTGTCATGACAAAGCACAAGGTTTTCGCACTTTCATGTTTCCTAAAGGTACTATCTGCTATTTTCGTCACGCTTAAAATTAGAAAAAAATGCATATTATTGTGGAGTAGATGAGCTATAAGTTCTTCAAAAGATAAAACACCCTACCTATACTAGTCTTTAATGCGTCATAATATATGGGTTATCAAGACTTGCATACCTATACAGCTTTATATGCCTGAATTTTGAAGCTCTAACTATTAACATTGAAAATGTAATGAATTTTCAAACACCAAATAATTTTCAAAATTTCCTAACTTTGTGAAAATGTGTTCTTCAAACGCTTATAAAAAAAAAAACTCTGACTATGCATTTTCGATAATTTCAAATTGTTAAAAGAATAACTAAATTTTTGACCAACAAACAAAACTGTTTTTTATCAGTAAATTTTGTTCTCGGAATAACTGGTTTTCATGGAAAAAATTACTCATTTACCGTTTAGTAAATTAACAATCTATATATTACGCACGTTGATTTTCCTTAAGCGTAGATTGAAGGTATTTTTAGTATCGAGACGATTAAAAATAAAAACATATACTTAGGTACGTAGATAATATTATTAATGTCGTGACAACTACTATTATTTTGTTACATAATACATCAATACAACTGCGTGTCCTACGATTCATCGACGATGCAAAAACAATTGTTTACTGCTTGCACATAGTTATAGTATAATAATATAGTATTACTGTAATAGTTTGTGGACTGTGGTTATTATAGTGACATGAACTCGAATGAAACTACAACAACAATAATAATAATAATATATTCTTCGTCCCTGATCTACGACAAACCGCACATGCATGCAGCACTAGTGCCATATTTATATGCGTTTTTTGAGTAATGATACGTGCGAATGCAAGATGTTGTAGTGTCATTCCGTCGCCACAGTGATCGGCCTAGTGACACGATGACCCGATGACGGGGCTGCGTACGAGTTGATTCCCGGGTACCTGTTTACCTGCACCGACACCGTTGAGTTGATTCCCGGGTCATTAGAGGGTACGTACGAGTTGATTCCCTATTGTTGTAATCAATTATCAATAGATTGCAAGAGTAAAGAGTTTACCACGGTATAAAGAGTTTGACCGTCACACACAACTCGCTCTTATATCCACCGAGACCACGCGCAAATTTACAAAAAAAAATTTAAGAGAAGAGATGTCACGGTATACTGGTAATCTCATTACCAGATACGAATTTATAAAAACAATGTGTTACAAATTTTTACCAAATTACTAAATTTTTTTATATTTTTTTACCTATAGTTACTACTAAATGTTTTTAATAATAATATAATTCAATAAATAATTAATAAATAAAAATTGAATGATTTTCAAAATATGAAAAAACTAAAAAAAAACAACATTTTTGAGAAACTTGTCAGCCAACCT